>NC_138977.1:123944452-123984060 GCF_964341445.2 Mesoplodon mirus | reverse complement strand
AAGATGCTGCAGTCTGTTGCTTAGAGAAGGAATGTTTTAAAGGAAAAGGTACAGAAAAATGGAAAATCAAAGGATGAAATAGGCACAAAGGTAGTAAGAGTGCTCTCTGAAAAACAGCCTTTGCAATGTCTAAAGCAACTTCTCCTTTGGAGGGAGGATCTCGCCCAGTCCTTGCTGCAAACATTGTCTCCCTCAGAGACAAGACATCCGAGAAGAAATACAAGGATACCAAGGACCCCCAGAACAGCAGTGTTTGGACAGGAGATGTAAGTGCTGCTGCTACAAAGTTCTCCACTCCACGGACCAGAGAAGTACCTCTAGGACATGAAGCATGGCTTGCTGGGGTGGCAGCCATAGATCCTCCAGCAGCCAAAGAGGCTCTGACTGAAATCTCAGCCTGGCCGCCATGCATCTAAAAGCAACCAGTTAAGGGCAGGGGCTTCCAACAGCTGCAGTCCAGGTGTTGCAGTCTGGAGAGGCTTAGGGGGACCCTGTGCTGGAGCAGGTCCCCTTTAGGTCCCCTTAACTGACAGCTGCTGCCAGGAGCCAGAGTGTTGTGGATGTGGGACCACAGTCAGCAGGATCTGAAGGTACAGGTGAGCATCTGAATGCCATGTGCTAACCTGGTTTTTGAGGAAAAACCTGGTGTCTGTGAACCTCCAGCTTTGAAGTTGTTTGTCATAGTTTGAGCATTAGGAGGTAGAATTATTTCTCAAAGATTCCAGAGATTTCTGTCGTTGGATGGAGCAACTCCCCCAAGGGCTGCTACGTACAGCTCTGTGGGCTGTTTCCTCACCACACTGGGCAGCACCAGGCACACAGCTCTGTATTAGTCTTATGAGAGAAGAACTGGCTCTTCTTAAACAACAGAGTTTCCTCCTGGGAAATGCATGTTAAAAAGCACTAACAATACTGTGCTCTCTGTGTTGTTTCCTCCCATTTTTTTAATTTGACAAACTGTAAAAACTTAATTATAAAGTAATATATGCTGGTTATAAATTTTCATAAAATACAGAGAGTTATAAAGTAAAGCAACAAACCACACACACACAAAACAACAACAAAAACAAAAACAAACAAAAACAAAAGAAAGAAAGAAGGAAAGAAAGAAAAAAGAAAAGAAAGGAAGAAAGAGAAAATCAAGGGGTGGAAAAAAGCTACCAAAAGGAATTTGGAGTAGCAATTCTAATATCAGACAAAACAGAATTAAGGTCAAAAAAAAACATGAGACAAAGAAGAACATTAGACATTGATTCAAAGGAATAATAGATCAAGAAGATATAATAATCATAAATATATATCCTTTAAGCAATATAACCTTAAATATAAAACTACAAATGAGAAAATTACCAGGAGAAATATATGACTAAACTATGGTAGTTGGAACTTTTAACAAACTCCCCTTATAAAATGACAGATCAAATATACAAAAAGTCAGTATAGATACAGTATTTAAATCTGAATTGTATAGTGAATTAATTAAATTACATCTATTATTTCCCTATCAATTTACATATCACATGGAGAATATGGGTTCTTTTGTGCATGATTTATTATTCACAAAAATAGGCTATGTGTGGGCTTCCCTGGTGGCGCAGTGGTTGAGAGTCCGCCTGCCGATGCAGGGGACACGGGTTCGTGCCCCGATCCCGGAAGATCCCACATGCCGCGGAGCGGCTGGGCCCGCGAGCCATGGCCGCGGAGCCTGTGTGTCCGGAGCCTGTGCTCCGCAACGGGAGAGGCCACAGCAGTGAGAGGCCCGCGTACAGCAAAAAAAAAAAAAAAAAAAAAAAAAAAAAAAAAAAAAAATAGGCTATGTGCTAGGCCACTGTTATGGTTATCTGTGGAGGCAGTCAGGCCTCACCGCAAATTTGGTTCAAATATTGAGACTGAAGAAGCCACACACACACACACACACACACACACACACACACACACCAAGGGGGTATGAAAAGGTTTGGATTACTTGCATAATTGATGTTTCTGAGGAGAGCAGTGCAGGCCTCCCAAGCAAGTCAGAAATCACTTGAGAGACCAAGGAAAGATATTTTTATGTGGTTAGGGGCTGGGGCTGAGGAGAAACTTCCCATGTGTGGTCTGCATCTCCCACCAGCATCAGAGGAGGGAGCACCCAGGATTTCTTGTCATTTTGTCCAGATATGAGACACAAAGGGAAGAGGGAGGGGTGAGGCTTAAAAGCTGTCAGCATTCAAACATCAAAAACTGGAGGCAGGGCTTCCCTGGTGGCACAGTGGTTGGGAGTCCGCCTGCCGATGCAGGGGACACGGGTTCGTGCCCCGGTCCAGGAAGATCCCACATGCCGCGGAGCGGCTGGTCCAGTGAGCCATGGCCACTGAGCCTGCGTGTCTGGAGCCTGTGCTCCGCAACGGGAGAGGCCACAACAGTGAGAGGCCCGCGTACTGCAAAAAAAAAAAAAAAAAAAAAAAAAACTGGAGGCAGACTGCTCATTATAGCCACAAAAGAAAATGTGATACATTTCAAAGAATCAACATAATACTGATTGTATTCTCTGACAGTAATGCAAAGAAATAAATAAGAAAAGAACAGTGAAAAAAATTCTAGATGTCTAGGAAGAAAATACCTTAAGTACTAAATAAGCCTTGGGTTAAGAGAAAATCATAAGGTAATTATAAAATATTTAAAGCACTGCAAGTTAAGAGTTGTGGGATGTACCTAAAGCAACAACAAAAGAAAAAGTTATGATTTTAAATACATTTATCAGAAAAGAATGAAAATAAGTGAGCTAAGTATCCAGCTCAAGAAGCTATAAAAAAACTAAAGTATATATCTAAAAAGTAAGATGAAAATAAGTATAAGAGCAGAAATCAATGAACTAGAGAACATTTTTAACATTAAAAAGCCAGAAAAGATTTACAGAGCTAAAACTGGTTCAGTCCTTATCAGTATAACAAACAATCAGACTTCTGGCCAGATGGAGAAGCGAGAAGGAGCAAATAAAGTAAACAAAGAAAGAAAAATGGAAAATAACTAAAAAAATAATAAAGGCAAATTATGAATACCTACACATATACTCAGAATACAGATAAAATGGATAAATTTCTAAAAATATATAAAATGCCAAAATTGACAGCAGACTAGGTAGAAAACTTAAATAGACCAAAATCCACTAAAGAACCTGAAATGGGAAACAAATAATTCTCCACTAAAAAACTTCAAGAAAGATAAATTATTTTTATGAAAACTCTTCCAGAGGATACAAAATAAGGAAAAGTCTCTCACCTCATTTTATGGGTTAATAATACACTTATTCCAAAATCAGAACAGAAAAGACAATTATAAGCATTTTCAATAAAAAAATCATAAATAAAATATAACCAACTCCAAGTGTATATTAAATTTTTTTATATTTAGAAAAATATCAAATGGGTTTATTCCAGGAATGCAAAGATGGTTCAACTTCAGAAAATCTTTCAATGTGATTGACTTCATGAATGGACTAAAAAGAAGAATTATGTTATAATCTGACTATATCTCCCCACCCACCCTGCAAAAAGAGGATTTGATCATTATCATGGTTAATTTTACATATCAACTTGATTGGGCTGTGGGGTGCCCAGACATTTGGTCAAACGTGATTCCAGCGTGTCTGTGAGGATGTTTCTGGATGAAATTAGCATTTGAATTGGTGGACTGAGTGAAGCAGATTGCTCTCCCCAGTGTGAGTGGGCCTCACCCAATCAACTGAAGGCCTGAACAGAACAAAAATATTGAATAAGTGGGAACTCCTCCTGCCTGACTGTTTAAGCTGGGACATCAGTCTTTTCCTGCCTTCAGACTCAAATGGAAAAATTGGCTTGTCTTGATTCTTGAGCCTGACAGCTTTCGGACAGGAAGTTTCACCACTGGCCCTTTTGGTTCTCAGGCCTTCAGACTTGAGCCAGACAACACATCACCCCTCCTGGGTCTCCAGCTTCCTGACTGCAGATCTTGGGACTTGTCAGCTTCCATAATTGCATGACTCAATTCCCTATAATAAATCTCTTATTAAACACATGCACATGATAAGGACATATCACTTCTATTGCTCAAACTAGTCACCAAGAAGAATGGAGTAAGACAATAAAAAATAAGTAAGAGGTCACTGGATTGGTAAGAGAGAAGCAAACTTATTTTAAGCAGATGATGTGATTACCTACATAGAAAACACAACAAAGCCAACAGGTAAATCATTAGAACTGATAAGAGAATTTAACAAAACTGACAGACACAAGATCATTGTATTAGTTGTCAATTGCTGCGTAACAAATTAAAATCAGCAGCTTAAAACAACAAACATTGATTATCTCACAGCTTCTGTGGGTCATGAATTTGGGAGCAGTTTAGCTGGGTGCCTCTGGCTCCATCTCTCATGAAGTGGAGACCAAACATTTTCTGGGGCTGCAAGACTTGACTGGGGCTGGAGGATCCATTTCCAAGATGGTGGACCCCATAACTGCCGTCAGAGGGCTTCAGCTCCCTGCTGGCATTGGTAGGAGGCTTTATTTTGTGACCACGTTGACCTGTCCATGTGGCTACTTGAATGTCCAAACAACATGGCAGCTGGCCTCCCCCCAAACAAGTGATCAGAGAGGGAGAGCGGGAGAGTGAGGGGGAAGGAGGATGCCACAGTGCCTTTTATAATCTACTTTCAGAAGTCACACTGCCAATTCCACCATATGCTGGTCATAAGTGAATCACCAAGAACTGCCCACACTCCAAGGGAGGGGAATTAAGCTCCATCTCTTTTTTTTTTTTTTAAATATTTATTTATGTATTTATTTTGGCTGCACTGGGTCTTAGTTGTGGCACTTGGGATCTTCACTGTGGCATGTGGGATCTTTTTAGTTGTAGCATTCAGACTTTTTAGTTGTGGCATGCATGCGGGATCTAGTTCCCCAACCAGTGATCGAACCCTGGCCCCCTGCATTGGGAGCGTGGAGTCTTACCCACTTACCAGGGAAGTCCCTTAGCTCCATCTCCTGAAGGGAAGAGTATCAAAGAATCTGTGGACATATTTGTAAAACTATCACAATTATCTTGCAAAAATCATTAGTGGTCCCCCAAACCAATAGTATCTAGCTGGAAAATATAGAAAACAGGAACCTTTACAATAGCTTTGAAACAATAAAGTGCCTGGGTTTTAACCTTAAAGAGAATGCATAAGATCCTTTTGTAGAAAATAGAAAGTCCCAAATCTAGTAAAAAGCATGAATGGAAGGAGAGGTCTATCATGTGTGTGGACAGCTGACTTCACATCATAAAGTTGCCAGTTAATTTACAAATTAAATATGATTTGATTCAAATCAAAGGTGTTTGAGAAGTGTAACAAATTCTCATTTGTTACACTTAAAAGTGAAGATACAAAAACATTGGACATTTTTGAAAAGGAAGAACAAAGAGAAGGGGGACAGCCCTACAGTTATTAAAATATACTACAAAGACATAGGAAGAAAACTGTATGGCAGTGGCACTGGACCAGATAAACTCCCCAAACCCTAAATACAGATTCCCCCAAACAAATCTACGTATTTGTGGCAACTTGATCTGTGACACAGCTGATATAGTACATCTTTGGAAAAAGAAGATTTTTTTTAAAAAAAGAATAGTGTTTTTAAAACCAGTTCTGCAAATACCTTGACACTCTCCCACTGAGAGGTAGGGTCTGTGTCTCCTGCCCTGAACCCGGACTGGTCTTAGTGACCTGCTTATGACCGACAGAATGCCTACAAATAACACCACAGAGTGTCTACAGCTGGATCAGAGGAGGCCATGCTTCTGCCTGTTCTCTTGGGACACTTGCTCTGGGGGCAGCCAGGCACAAGCCACGAAGTCTGTGTACGCTGAGACCACCATGCTGGACAGGCCTCAGGTAGGCACTCAGGTAGAAGCCCAGCGGAGATCCCAGGAGACAGCCAGCGCCAATGGCCAGCCATGTGAGGGACCAAGCCAGCTATGCACCCCACCTGGCATCTGACTGCAACGCATGATGAGCCTTTCCCAAATTCCAGGAGCTCAAACGTGACCAAAACAAGATGCTTGCCTTAAGCCCCGAAGTGTTAGGATAATTTTTTATGCAGCAATAGAAATTGGAACAAACAATATCGGGAAATCTGGCTCACTTTATGGAAAATGGAGCATAGGGTCCCTACCTCATGCCACATACAGATGGGAACCTGTGTGTAAGAAGCTAGAGACCTAAACGTAAATGATAAAACTGCAGGAGGAAACGCTGGAGAGTGTCTTTGCGACCTTGAGCGGGAAAGGATTTCTTCAATTCTCCAGAAGAACAAAGCATAAGGTGAAAAATGGATGGATTTGATTATATCAGAAGGAAGGATTCCATAGACATGTTAACAAGTGGGCATCAGGCTAACAGATGGAGAGAACATACAGGAAACTACTCTACATTACCTTGAGAAAGACGAGCCCTCAAAAAGAAAGACCGGCAGAGGACAAGAGTCTGAGAGGGACCTGGTAGCTGCTGAGTGAGTGAGGAATCACTCAGCTTCTCCTGGGACCAGAAGGACACACACGGGAAGAGCAACACGCCCACCAGAAAAGCAGAACTTGGGTAACCGCGCGTAGTTCTGGGTGTGGACGAGGACACAGGCGGGAGGCCCTGCCTGGCTGCAGCGCATCCTCGACAGCAGCCTGGTGGAAGGTCGGGGAGCCAGCGGAGGATGGCCCAGCATTTCCCGCTCAGCGCCAGGCTCGGTCACCAGGCCCCAAGGCGTGAGGGTCACTGTGTAGTGTCGGAGGCCGGCTCCGTCCAGGCGGCCGCAGGAGGTGAGAAGGTGGCGGACTGGCTGTGCATCCCTGGCTGTGACGTGGGCAGTGATGGTGCCCAGTCATGCACGGGGTGGAGGGCGGGGGTTCAGTGACGATCATTTACGCAAAGCGCCTGGTCAGTGCCAGCGGTGCTGTTACCCTCTGGAGACCAGGCACAGAGACGGGAACGTGAGCCCAGGGCACATGGCCAGTCCTGCAGGGGACACGCAGGCTCCCACTGCTGTCCTCAGAGCTGAGCCCAAGGCCCGCTGCCCACTGTCCCTCCCCATGACAACGGTCAGACCTGGGACCCAGCTTCTCTGGTTTCCTTCCCCTGTCCCCTCCCCTGGTCTGCAGGGGATGCCCCTGCCAACCTGCCTGACCTTCCGTGATGCTGCTCTGCTCCCAGCCGGCTCCTGACAGACAGCTGTGGTGACGGTGTCCACTGGGCCCTCACAGGGACCACAGTCCTGGGTCTCTGCCCCACACGGTATGTCCCTTGCAACATGCCCACCTCCTCGGCCTCTTCACCCCTTCTGCCGCCACCTCCCAGGAAGGCCAGGCATCCCCACTCCCTGAGCCTGGGCTCCTGGGAACCACTTGAGCAGCGAGCTTGCCCCTGCCCTGGTCCTCGCTGGGATGTTAAATCCAACAAAGGACCCCAAGTCAGTGCATCCTTGCTTGTCCAGTCTGGGCCCTGATCCCAGACCTGCAAATCCAGTCCCAGGGGTTCCCCCGGATCCAACCAGACTGCGCATCTCTGACCCCGTCTTTCCTCCAGAACCTGCAGCTGGGCTACCTGAGAGTCAGCAAGGCCCTTGTCCTGGCAGCCGAAAGGCAAGATGGGCACCCTCCTCAGGGGGCACCCATGCATCACGGGGGGCGGCCTCTGTGGGGTCTCCACACGACACGAGTGCCAGGTCTGACAAGGGACGCGAGGCTACTTCTCAAGCCCAGAGCGCTTGGGGGTCCGCAGAGCCGCATGCCCAGGATCCCCGCCCACATTTGAGGGTCCCGGGCTCTCCCCACAGGCCCTGACCTCCGCTTACCAGGCTGCTCTCAGCTGTGGCTGTCCTTCCCCTGCAGGAGGCTCGGGCCTCCCTGTGACCCCCGGTACCCCTCTGCACTCGGCTTCTAGCAATGAGCCCACTGCCGGGGAAGCGGGGAAGCCGCGGCCATGATTCAGTCTGAGTCCTGTGGAGGAGGCGTGAGGGTCTGGATGTGGAGGGTGCCCCTGGGGTCCTTGGCCTGAAGGTGCCGTCGGGGAAGCTCTGCCCCTCCTGGGGGTGGGCGCGTGGCCTTGGGGTGACCGTGGCGATGGGTTCCCCTGCCACTGAGGGGTCTTCTCTGATTTGGGGTGGGGGGACGATGGACCCAGACAGCGGAGGCCAAGTGCCGACTTAATGGTCAGAGGCAGGTGGCACGTCGACCGTGGTGGATGGCAGGATTTCTGGTGCAGCCTCGGTCCCCAGAGACCTTCTGAGGCCCCCCCCCAGGAAACATGGGTGGCTTCCTGGAGTTTCATCTGATCTGACAGCAAGAGAAACACTAGGCCTGCTGGCTGGAAACCTGCTGGGGTCCTCAGTGGAGAATCACAGCCTCTTCCCCGGTTTCTGGACCTGAGTTCGGTTACCGGCCCAGAGCCCCTGGACCGAGGGGCCCTCTAGAGGGGGACCCACACCAAGGCTGCAAGTACATACCCTACGTCCTCCTCCCAGCTTTCCATGGGGACCTGCGGCCACTCACCAGTGACCAGGCCTTGAAGGAGAGGAAACAGCCCCATAGAGGGGTGACTAGATGCTGGCTCTGAACCGGTGCTGGGGAAAGGGCCAGGTGGAGCCCTGATTGTGTGGAAGCAGCTGTGGGCAACAGCAGGTCCCCAGAGACCGAGGACCCTGAGGTGGGGCCCCCCGGGCCGGACGGAGGACCGGGACCCTGGGGGCCAGTCCTTGTCGATTTGGGCCCCTTAGTCATAGGGTGGTACACTGGGGGCCATTGGTCCTGTGCCTGAAAGAGGCATGGCCTTTCCTGTGATGTGGACCCAGCTCCTGGGACCCTCTCTCAAGGGTCTGGCCAACTTTTTTTTTTTTTAAATAAATTTATTTATTTTATTTATTTATTTTTGGCTGTGTTGGGTCTTCATTGCTGCACGGGCTTTCTCTAGTTGCAGCGAGCTGGGGCTACTCTTCATTGCGGTGCACGGGCTTCTCATTGTGGTGGCTTCACTTGTTGCAGAGCACGAGCTCTAGGCACACGGGCTTCAGTAGTTGTGGCTCGCGGGCTCAGTAGTTGTGGCACACGGGCTTAGCTGCTCCGCGGCATGTGGGATCTTCCCGGACCAGGGCTTGAACCCGTGTCCCCTGCATTGGCAGGTGGGTTCTTAACCACTGTGCTACCAGGGAAGCCCGGCCTGGCTGTCTTGACCCCTGACCCCAGACAGAGCCCACTGCCTACCTCATACTAGGAATCCTGGCCCGAGAAGTCACAGTGGATGGGTTGGGGTAGGGCTGTACAGCCCTCCTCCTTCCTCAGTGCTCACACTGGTCCTGGGACCTGGACTCGGCTGACCCTCCTCCTACAGGAAGCCCTCTCTGGTTGCATTTCTAGACAGACCCGCTCTTGCCCCATAATTTCTGTCTATAGGCAGCCTGTCCCTGAATGGACTGTGGATCTGGTCTCTCTCCCCACGACACTCAACTCCCTGAGCTCCCTGATCACAGGGTCCAGGCTCCAGAGCTCAGAACAGCCCCGGCACGGCAGGTGCACAGCCAGAGCTGACCCTGGCCCTTGCACAGGCGCCTCCCTCAGTCAGTCAGGAAGCCCGCTGCCTCTGACATGGCCAGCTCCTGCCCGCCTCCTCCAGGAGGCCCTCCCAGTGTCTCCCAGGCCCAGGATATGGACCACCCCCAGCCTGGCGCTCCGGGGCGGTGAGTCCAGGGCTGGTGCCACTTAGTCTCTGGGTCGGGTACCTGCCCGCAGTGTGGCCCAAGCACACTGCTGCCTACGCCTGCCAGAGCCCTCCCAGAGGCTGCGGGCCCTGGGTGAGGGGCCTGCTTTGGCTCCCTTGGAGGATCCCAGGGCCCAGCTCAGCTCTGGTCCTGGACACGTGTCAGCAAAGTTTTCCAGAAAGGAAGGAGGGAGATGTGGAGGGAGGTAGGGATTCCTCCCCAAATTACTGGCCACCCTGATGGTGGGGGTGACTTGTCCACGAGACAGAAAGGCTTGGGCATCGAAGCCCGTCTCTCACCCGTTAACTAACCCAACATGTCAGGAACCTGGGGAACTGAGGAATGATCACAGTGGAACAAACCGTCCTGGGTCTCAGCCTCACAGATTCAGGTGAGCCAGGGTGCTCAGCCAGAGCCTGCGGTGGAGCAGCAGACACCCTCCCGCCTGGATTGACCTGCCTCTGGGCTCCTGCATTTTTGTTTTTGTTTTTTTTTTGGCCACGCTGAGCAGCATGTGGGATCTTAGCTCCCTGACCAGGGATTGAACCTCCGCCCCCTGTGATGGAAGTGCAGAGTCAACCACTGGACCGCCAGGGAAGTCCTGCTCCTGCGTTTTTGAGCAAACGGTGCTTGATGGCTCTCGAGGGCACTAGACAGGTGTGAAAGCAGCTCCAGACTTTGGCCCAAGGATGGTTCTGGCTTTTCTGCACAGAGGAGAGGAGGGAAGGTGCCCTCAAGGTGGAGACGTCTGGTTGGTTCAAGGTCAACCGTGTGGCCAGTGCTCAGAATCCCGTGGGTCCCCTTCTTTATTCCCCATGGCTGTCTCCCAACACTTCCCAGGAAGCTTTGTGATTATCCTTGGCTGAAGATTAATTATGCGGTCTGCTATGGACTGAATGTTTGTGTCCCCCCAAATTCAAATGTGGAAGCCCTAACTCCCAAGGTGATGGTATTTGGAGGTGGGGCCTCTGGAGGTGACTAGGGTTAGAGGAGGCCAGGAGGGTGGGTCCCAGGATGGGATCGGTGCCCTGATAGGAGGAGACCAGCGTGCTCCCTCCCTCTGCTGTGTGTCTGCAGGCCAGGACGTGGCCTCACGGGAAACTGAACTGGCTGCCACCCTAATCTAGGACTTCCAGCCTCCAGGACTGTGAGAAATAAAGTCCTGTTGTCTAAGGTCCCAGTCTGTGGCATTTTGTTGTGGAAGGCAGAGCAGACTGAAACTGGATCTGTGATGGTCAATTTTATGTGTCCACTTGGCTAGGCTACAGTCCCAGTTGTTTAGTCAAACACCAGTCGAGATGTCCCTGTGAAGGTACTTTTTAGCTGAGAGTAATGATTAAATCAGCAGCCTCTGAGTAAAGCAGATTGCTCTCCTCTCCAGGTGGTCCACATCCAAGCAGCTGAAGACCTTAAAAGAAATAAAAGAAAACAGATTAACTTCCCCCGAGGAAGACGGAGTTCTGCCTCCAGATGGTCTTTGGACTCGAGCTGCAATTTCAACTCTTCCCTGGGTCTCCAGCCTGCCAGTCCGTTATGCAAAATTCAGACTTACCAGCCCTACAATCGCAGGAGCCAATTCCTTAAAATAACCCTGTATGTGTGTGTGTGTGTGTGTGTACACACACAATATACATATAATACCTGTATCTATGTATACATCTCTATCTATTCATCCTCTTGGTTCTGTTTCTCTGGAGAACCCTGACTAGCGCAGGGTCTGCCATGGTCACCCTGCTGTTCCTGGCTCCTTTGTTCTTGGTCATTCAGTCACTTTCAACGCCTTCTCAGGATGCTGAACAGTTGCCAGCCTCCAGTCATGCCATCACGTGGCTCCCCGAGAGCATCACCCACCTGGAGGATGCCCCCGATGGCAGGGATGCCATTTCCATCAAATAAACCCTAAATGCTAATATATCCAACGAGAGTGGCACCTCTTGCTGCTCTGGGGTTCATTTCTGGGATTGCTGGAAAGGCCAACTTCCCCCCACATGTGACTTTTAGGTGGTCCGTTGGCTCCCTCTGTCTATACCTAGAAACACAGACACACACTGAACGCCCAGCTGGGTTTCCAGTGACAGTTAAAGATGAGGCAGGATCATAAGGAAAAGAAAATCAGGTAACCAACATAACGACCAAGTGGGGAACATGTTTGGAGAAAATAAAAATTCAGACTGGATTTTGTTTCTTTTCAGCTTTTAACCGCCACTTACCCCACCCCACCAGCACCATGAGGGAGGGGGCATAATTATTAAATTCTGTTGGGTCTGGAAACCGCCCCCAGCACAATGCAGGCCACAAGGTCTGCCTGGAGGAGGGGGCTGCCCGCTCAGCCCAGGGACATTCTCTCTCCATCCTGTCCCACTGCCCAGCCTGGGGTTCTGGTTTGAGCTGCCCTCTCAGCTCCAGGAGCCCTTTTCTGCCGCCTGGTGGCCCGTGGGGCTCTGGATGCTTCTGCCTGATGCCCTTGGCAGGGTTGCAGTGGGCACTGGGGCCCCGGAGGAGGGAAGGGGGCCACTTCATCACCACGACAAGAGGCCTGTTGCTCCTGCCGGACCGGCCAGGGCGACAGGGTGACCGTCTGCCCCTGGCCCAGTGCCCGGCCTCCCGAGGATTCAGTTTGGCTCCAGCTGGGCAGCAGCTCCTGGGCTGCTGGCCACGGGAGCGCTACTCACACTCCATCATCGAAGGATGACAGCGGGAACGGTGGGAGTTCATTACAGGGACCATGAATTGTTGGAGGTAATTTAGATTACAATTTAAAGTTTAATTTAAAAATCTATCAACAAATGTGAAAGTACTGGAGGAACATTTTAAAATGCACTTTAATCTCAGCAGCACAAATAGCTTTTCGGGGCTCTAAACATCATCACCTGGAAAAACAGTAAAACTTTACTGCATCTTTAATTAAATTACAAACACAAAGGATAATTAACTTTTTTATTTTTATTTTATTCGTGCCATTGTTTCTCCTCGGAGTCAATATCTTGCGGCTGCAGGAACGGCTGTTAGGAGGAAGTTTACAGCCGAGGCCCTGACGCGTGTCTTGCCTGAGGGATGGATGTCGGGGCAGCTGAGACCTGGGCGCCAGGGTCCAGCCGCGGGCGGGCAGGCGGGCGCGGGGTCGTCCCCCAGGTCGGCCTCGGCTCTGCCCCCAGGCGCAGCGCCCCCTCCCCGCAGGCTCGGCTGGGCCCCTGTGCTCCCAGCCGGGTGGGTGTGGGGACACGCGTGGTTCCTCCATGCCAGGCCTGCTCTGGGCGTTCTGACCGTTAACTCGCTCAGTCCTCCCAGCGGCCCTTAGGCGGGGAAACGGAGGCACCGGCATGTGGGGACCCTGCCGCGGCCACGCAGCGGGTAAGCCGCCCTAAACGGGAGCTTCAGTCCTCTGGTGGCAGCACCCGCCCGTGACCCCGGCTTTGGGCCCAGGGGGTGGGGGTGCGGAGGCTGGGCGGCTTGGCGCTTAAGGGGGGCTGTGCTGGTCTCCCGGCCGGGGGTGTGTCCCTGAGGCGCTGGGGTGGGGAGGGGCTGCGAGGGGCTCCGGCTGGTGCCCTGGTGCAAGGCCCAGCTGGCCACCTGGGGATACCCTGGAGACGCGCTGGGCGGGTTCCTGGTGGGGGGAGGGTTTGCGAGGTCCCGGGAGGGGGCGGGGAGAGCAGTAGCGGGCAAGGCGCGCCAGGCCGGCAGGGGGCACCCGGGGCTCGGGGTCGGAACCCGAACCCCAGGGAACTTCATGGGGGCAGCACCCCCTGGGCTGGGAGGGACTGTGAGGGGTGCCCCTCAAGTGGGTGGGAGGTGGCCTTGTGGGGGGGTCACGGGGGACTGTTCTCTCTGCGCCTGCGGGTGCGTGGGGGGACAGGAGAGCTGGACCACGCCCTTCCTCCCCACCCCTCCCCCCACCCCCTCCGTAGCTTCCTTCCTTCTTTCCTTCCTTCCTTGGGGGGGGAGGGACGTGTGCTTTAGGCACCTTCCTTTCCTGTCCTGCCCCCTGGGAGTCGGGTTGGGGGGTGGAGGGGTGATGGGGGCGGAGAGGTGGAGGGGGAGTAGGGGGAGCGCTCACCTGGGATGCAGAGCACAAGGGCAGGCTGGTGGCTGTGGTTGTTCTTGAGCCAGTGAAGCTGGGTAACGGCCCCCAGCAGCGCCCCTCTCTCCCCAGGGTCTTCCCAGAGAGCCAGCCCCAGGCCTGGTGGTGGGGTGGGGGCATCACGCTGAGGGTCCCCCCACCTTCTGCCCCCTGACAGGCCCTGCGGGGCTTCCAGGCTACACCCATGCTCACACCCACTCTCATGCACACGTGGACATCCCTCTCACTTGCTGACACACTTGGGCACATGCACACCGGTGTCTGCCTGCTCCCCTTACACATATGCACCCCCGCGGTCTGCTCCTGCCCCCCACGGGCGCACTCACACCCTCACCACGACACACAACTCACGGTCACAGTCACCGGCACGTCCTGCCCGCCTCTGTGTGGTCTGCTGGGCAACGACTCAGCCTGTGGGGTCTCTGGCTGCGGTGGGAGGGGCGCCTGGAGGGGGTGCGGAGGTCGGTCCTGCTGCCCTGTGTCTGGGCAGCATCCCCGGCCTCCTCCTGCCCGGCTGGCAGGGCCCAACCCCCGGTGTGCAGAGGCAGGGGGGGCTGCGGCCAGCGGGTATTCAGCTTTAGTGTGGTGGCTGCTTAATTATTGGTTAATCTAGCAATTTAGCATGCTTCATTTAATTCTAATTAGGAGAATTAATGGGCAGGCAATGAGGATTCCAACATAGTGGCACAAAACAAGACCCAACGGGGACAGTCCAGCGGTGGGGCTGGTCCTAGGGGGGTCGGGGCTAGGAGGGGCGGACCTCTGGAGACAGCCGAAGGTCATGGTCGGGGGCTACAGGGGCTGGGCTGGAATCACTCAGTGGCCTCCAGGCCGCAGGGGCTCCAAAGGCAGAGGGGACCTTGGACGGCCTGGTCGGACCCCGTGGGCTGCGCCCCCGGTCCCCCCAGGCCCCCACTGCCTCCCAGGCCCGGCGGCACCCGCCTGTTTGTCGGCTCATCAGGCCGGCTCCCTGACAAGGCCCAACATTGGACAAGACTGTTCCTCTAATTAAGGTGCTAATTGAATTAAATGGCTGCGGTAATGAGCAGATGAGCAGCATAAAGAGTCAGACAGGCCAATTAACAAGCGCGGAGCATAATTATAACATTGGGAAGCGTGCGCGGGCCCCCAGCATTGTTAATTGTTGCCGGGGGATTTATGGTAATTGGCCCTACAACAGGCAGCGGCCCAACCTGCCCAGCGCCGGTAATTAAAAAAATGATATTCTACACAAACGCCGGATGGGCTAATTAGGCCTTGATTTACATAAAGGCCCCTGCCTGGAGGCCTGCCCACCTCCCTCCCCGGGGCCACTCGCGGGCAGGGCGGCAGCCCCTGCAGGCCCCGCGGTGGCACAGAGCCGGGCTGGACACCAGGCCGTCCAGGTCTCCTGCAAGTGGCTGGGGCTCCGAGGCCACCCCTGAGCCGGAGGGCACGGCACAGAGGGCCTATGCTCTGAACTGAGCCCGTGGGGCCAGCAGCTGTCCTGGTCCCAGGTTGGCCTGCTGACGAGCTCTCCCCGCTCCGTGCCGGCGTCCCCTCCCCACTCCCACTCCTGCCACCGTCTGGGGATCAAGGCAGCTTCCAGTCCGGCCCTCAGTCACCCCCAGCCTGGGTGTGCCGTCCTCCGGGGGGTTCATGGCCATGCCGAGGGCCAGCTCTCCCCTCCCTTCCTCTCTCCCTGCACCTGTGCACAGCTGTCCTTGCTCAGTGTCACCAGCAAGTGTGCAGCCCACTGCGCTGGGAGGTGGGCTTAGGACACAGGACACATGGCGGGTCACACTGATCTGGGCCCCAGCCCCTGAGTTGGGCTGCGCCTTCTCCTCCTTGATGCCTCCTCTGAGGGAGCCCCAGCTCCACCCCCTGGGGTAGGATGTGCCCCCCCCACCCCCCATCAGTCAGAGAGGACCAGAGGGGACAGGCAGACAGGCAGACACACAGGCTGCAGGGAGGCGCCCAGACAGAGGGCCAGGCAGGCACGTGCCCTCTGGGCGGGG
This sequence comes from Mesoplodon mirus, assembly GCF_964341445.2. NCBI lineage: Eukaryota > Metazoa > Chordata > Mammalia > Artiodactyla > Ziphiidae > Mesoplodon > Mesoplodon mirus. The sequence continues at coordinate 123,968,248 of NC_138977.1, read as the reverse complement.
CGGGGTGCCCTCACAAGACAGAGGGGAAGCCAGGACAGGCTCTGCCAACCAGTCCTGCCCCCTCCCACAAGGAGGCCACCTGGCACCCCACTTTAGAGGTGGGAAGTGGAGCTCAGAGATGCTGCCCAGGGCCCTTCATGCTGCCCCAACCTGTCCTTCTCCCTGGAGCTGTACCCCGGGGCCAGCACAGTTCCGGGCATCTCCCCAAACCGGAACCCCACACGCCCCCTCCCCGCACCCCGCAAGGGCAGCATCCCGGCTGCCCCTGCGCCCCCCTCCCTGCCCCGCCCCCAACGACTTCTCAGGCAGATTTACCGTGACGTTCACACTCCGAACAGAAAACTCTGCCTCATTTACAAATGTAATTTCAATTGAGGGTAGTTTTCCAATCTCCTTTCATTTGAGTCCCAATTGAGCCCCTTCTCGCGGAGCTGATGGCATGATTAGACAGCGCTCACGCCACGGCAGATTGGTCAAGCGCGGCCCAGTGAATTGGGAAGGATGTTTTATCAGGACACGTCACCGCTGCCGCTGGCAGCTGTGGGGTGCCCCGGGCTGTCCCCTCAAATCACGGTTATGGAATAATTTAGCCCTCGATTCTCTGTGATTACGGCTGCCACCGATCATGCTGTCACATTCCAAGTGAGCGCTTCATCCTGCGGTTATTCATGCCAGATCTGTTTTGCTTTCGTAATGAGCACATATTACCCCAGCACAAAGAGGGTGAAGACGTCCGCAGTGATAGATAGGCGCAAGATTAAATGGGATCTTTACGACTTCTGCAGCCATCAGTTCTGACTGTGTGATAAGAAGAGTCGACTTGGGTCCTGATTTGCTCTTTATTGGAGCCAATATTAGCATGCGCTCACCGGTGCACAGGCTGATCAAACCCATTTAAGGTGGAATCTCAGATGCGGGAGGGGGAGCCACCCGGGGGGGCGATGCTGCTGCTGCCTGCCGGGAGTGAGGCTGAGCCAGGCCCCCAGGGGCTCAAACCCACAGAGGACCTTCCCGAGCTGCCCCAGGGCGACCCCACCCTTTGGGGCAGCTGCAGGTGGGCCGGTCCCTTCAGCCTGGGGTTGCAGGTGGCCAGCTGCACTCCCACCGCCCACAGTGCAGTCTCTCTCCCAGCCCACCCTCGGGGCCCAGCTCCCACTAAGGCAGCCTGGCTGGATGGGAGATGGTTCATGTAGGGCCTAAGGGTGCCAAGCCACTTCCTGGGTGGGGATGGGAGACTGACCCCCGCATCAGACCACCTCCTATCCACTTGGGGGAGACACTGTCTGGGCCCCCAGGCTCCCCACGACCTGCTCCCACAGCTGCCCTTGGGACACCCCACCCACTGGACATGGCTTGTCCCATCCCTCCTTGGCTGCAGCAAAGGGTGAGGCCCTCCAGTGACACTGTCACTGGCCCAGACACAGCCCAGGAGCCCATGCTGCACCCAAACCCTGTCTTTATCCTGAGGTGGAAGGCCAGCTCAGCCAGGTGACCACTGTATCCTTGCCCCACCGTCAGGGCCAGGGTGGGCAGTGGCTGCTCCTCCTACAGGGTATATGGGGCCCCTTTACCGTGTGGGGTGACCGTTCTCACTTGTGATTAGAAAAGCAGAATCACAGTCTGAGGCCGTCGTTTCAGAGCCTCCCATGGATACCTTTGTGGGAGGCCAGCCTGGAATCTGTCCGTATTTGTCCATATCACATGTTTTTAACCTTTCACGTCACACCTGTTGAGGCTGCGGGAGGAAAGGGAGGATGGAATCTCCTTGTGGCCAAAGGGCCACGTGGCCCGAGCTTGCGGGCATCCACTTCCCGGGCCACGAGCTGGCTCATGTGTTCCCGCTCAGCTGCTCTGAGCCTCCACTGTCCTGACCACCATATGTCCACTCGGCCCATCTGCGGTCCCCCCAACTTACCCCCCACCTCGGCCTCTGCCCGCAGGGCTGTCACGAGACGGAGGCAGCCTTGCACGGGACCAGCGCCCTCACACACGCCCTGAGCAACAGTAATGTCCTTGCTGTTGTTGCCCTTGGCGGCCCTGAGCGTGGTGCGGGGGCCAGTGTGCCCGCGACACTCCCGGCCGCTCCACGAGGGCGGACACCAGCAGGAGAGCAGACGGGCCTGAGGTGGGTGACCGGGGCAGGACCCGGGAGCAGGAGTGGAGTCCGGAGGGGCCGGGCACGGAGGGGGATGCGTTCGGGGGAGATGGCGCCAAGGTCTCAGGGCCACGAGGCGTGTGTGGGGCCCTGGTGGGCTCCCTCTGAACTGTACTAGACCCACTCCCGGGGAGGAGGAGCTTAACCCCCCATGAGTTGGGGGGAGGAGGAGCTTAAACCCCCTTGAGTGGGGGCGCGTGCAGTGACCTATCCAGGCTCAGGGCCGGAAGGGCAGAGGGGACGCTGCCCCATGGTGGAACCCAGCAGAGCCTCTGCCCCTGGGAGGAGTGACAAGGGGGCATGTCACCTCTTGGTCTTCTCCGCCAGCCCGGACCAGGCGTCCTGCAGCATACCACGCCAGTCGTCAAGCTGTCAAGGCCTGAAACACAAGGAGAGACAGGGGCCCAGGAGGCGGCGTTGGGTGCAGGAGGGGGTCCTGGACCAGAAAAGTGACGTCGGTAGGGACGTGGGAAATCCGAATCGAGTATGGGCTTAGTTGAGGGTGACGTGATGATGTTGGGTCCTCAGTTGTGACAAATGTACCCTGTAACGAAGGTGAAAGGTGAGGGGACCAGGTGGGGTGTATGGGAAATTTCTGTACTATCTGTGACTTTAAAATTGTTCCAAAATAAAGCTTTAAAAAAAAAACCCTCTGGGGGCTTCCCTGGTGGCGCAGTGGTTGAGAGTCTGCCTGCCGATGCAGCGGACACGGGTTCGTGCCCCGGTCCGGGAAGATCCCACATGCCGCGGAGCGGCTGGGCCCGTGAGCCATGGCTGCTGAGGCTGCACATCCGGAGCCTGTGCTCCGCAACAGGAGAGGCCACAACAGTGAGAGGCCCATGTACCGCAAAAAAAAAAAAAACAAAACAACCCTCTGGCTCCAGTGTGGAGTGGCTGCTGGGGAGGAGGGGGAGGGGGAGGGGGCCTCATGGCGGGGGTTCGGGTGTGTGTGTGTGTCAGAGGCGGGCCCTCCAGCTCGTGGGGTTTTGTGTGTGTGTGCGCGCTTGAGAGAGTCACCAGTGTGCTCTGATCCTGCACCTGTGAGGAGCCCTCTCAGGTTCACCAACTGTCACCTCCCATCCTGCCACCTGCCCTGCAAGACCTGGCGAGGCGCTTGCAGGGATGGGGCTTGGGGCTCCCATGAGTGAGTGGGGCTCTGATTGCTCCTCTGGTGCTGGGGACCCCCTACCTTGAATCTCACCCTCCTGCACTCTTCAAGCGCCTCCGGTAGGTCTCCCCCCACACCCAGGCTGAGCTTCAGTCATGGGTGTCTGGGCTGTGGAGGTGGCTGGGGTGGGGGGTTGGGCTCCTGCAGTGCCCTCACGCCTCTCCCTATCTGGGCTCCCTAAGGCCCCTGCCTAGAGCTCTGCAGTCCCCTCCTGCGACTCCCCCACCCATCACTCTTAATAGAAACCCATAAATATCGCTACCTGCTAATTTAAAAAGATACTGGGGCTGTTTATGAGCACCCCAAGAATGACATTTATGAGCCTGAAAGTAAGTGATTATTGACAATAGACAGTGGGCTGGCATGTCTGGACGGGGAGCTGGCTGGAGGACTCCTGGTGATAAGGGAGAGGCTTTCCTTTTCTCATGCTAATTTAGACACCACTCTCTCAGCGAGAGCAGCGGCAGTGTTCACCTTTTCATCTTAAATGTCACTGGCGCTGGGCGCTTCTGGAAGGGAAGTGCCAGGACAGATGCCTGCCCTGTGCTAGAGGGATGGGGTGGGGGGCTCGGGGTGCGGGGGACCCAGGCATGTGGGGAGCCCCTGACCCTACAGCCTAGGGCAGGGGCTGGTGAAGGCGCTGGCCTCCGTGGGCTGGGGGCTCCTGGGAGAATGGAGATGGAGAGCTGGGCTGGACGGACACCTCTGGCCACTTTATGGAGCCTGTCCTCGCCTGCCCGACCCCAAGGACAGCTTGGAGTGATGTGGGAGCAGGTCCACGGAGGCAGTGGACGACGGGGCGGGCCCCCTCCTCGGGTCCCAGTTGGCAACAGGCCTGGGAAGGGTGGCACAAGGGATTCTCTGGGGACAGCCTGGAGGTACCGGGATCAGGTTCCTGCGGACGAGGGCACAGGAGGGCCCCAGCGAGGCTCACCCTCGGCCTCCCCTCCCCTCCTGCATTCATACAGGCAGGACCACGAGGCCGCTGGGCTGGAGTCTGCGAGACCCTCCGTGAGGACCCTCGCCCTTCCCCGACCTGTCCCCGACGTCAGGCTGCGCTCAGGCTGGGGGCAGCGGCGTTCGAGCAGCCCTCCTGCCCCAAACCCTCCTCCGCTGCGCATCCAAAACCTCCCCGCTCTGGTCCCAGCAGCCTCTCCGAGGGGCCACCCCCTTCCCTCGGCCGCGCCCCCCGTCCCCCAGCCTCAGCGCAGGCTGCCCCTCCCCTGCCTGGAGCGTCTGGTGGCCACGCGGCCCCATATCAAGATCTCACGCTGCGCGATCTCACGCCGGGTCAGCTTGCGCGGTTAGCTCTGCCCGCCCTCCAAGACCCAAGGCCCCGCGAGGGAGGGGTCGGCGTTGCTCCCGTCTGGGCCCAGGGACCCTTGGGCAGGACGCCTGACTGCAGGGGAGGGGAGCCCTGCTGCCCGCGCGGGGGTGGGGGGTGCGCCCCCCGCCGGCACTCAGCCCACACGGCCGTCACCGACCCGGCTGTGACCGGGGCCCTCACTGCGTGGCGCGCGACCCACCCGGGCAGGCCCGCTGTCCTCTAGCCCCAGAGGCGCTGCCCGGGCTCACCGTGTTTGCTGGGTGACTAAGGATACACCCTGTCGTGTGTGAGGGCCCACGCAGGGGCCCCCTGCAGGGGCCGTGGGGTCAGCTCTCTCCTACTGAGCGCTCTCCAAATATGGGCCGGGCTCGTGTCCCTCGACAGGTCCCACAGCCGCCCGGAGGGAGCACGGTGCACCCAGGAGTTCCCACCGCAGCAGGCCCGGAGCGCACCGTGGCCTCTGCCCTTACTGTGCAGTACAGGGCCACGGGCGGCAGTGCAGCTCAGGGGAGGCCTCTGGGGACGGGGACCAGCGCGGAGTTTTCTCTGGGCCCTGAGCCTCCCTTCCCTATGGGGTGCTTCCTGCGTGTGTTTCTGCCCCATCTCAAGGCCCAAAAGTCTCCCCAGGAAGTGTTTCCGACACCACCGCACTGTTAGGCGTTGCCCAACCCCCAAAGCTGGGCGAGTCTGGGGGCCCTGAGGGGGAGGCTCCCCTCCAGGCTGTACTGGCTTCCCTCCCACCTGGGTCCACCTGTTGCCCTTCCCTTCCCACCAGGGCACAGAGGAGACCCCCTGAATGGTGATGTGTACCCGCTCCCCCAGCCACTCAGCACCTCCCCATGGCGAGTTGCTCCCCTGGGGAGGAGGAGGGACTGTCACCCTCCGTGGGGTTGCACAGCGGCTGGGGTGGGTTCTGCCATCCGGACCCCGGGCCCAGCCCCCCTCTATCCTGTGTTTCCGGGGTGCTGTGTGAGCTGCAAGACCTTTCACGTTGTCTGGGGTCATACAGGCCATGGGTTCAAAGCTTTCTCCGCAGGAATGCTGGTGGTTCGGGCTCCTCGGTGGGGCCACCCAGGGAAGGGGCCCATTAATGACCCCACCTGAAGCTCCTCTGAGCACCTGGGTCCGGGGCTGTGTGTGTGGACAGGCTCTGCAGGGCCTGAGTGGAGACCCTGGTCCAGACCACACCCTCTTTCTGCAGCCGAGGCCTGAGGGGCAGATTGGCCTTGAATGTAACTGTGGCCTGAGGCCCATGGGCACGCTGCGGCTGCAGCCGTGGAGCCGGCGTTCCCATTTCTTATGCCCATCGGAGCTCGGGGCTCAGGGCGCAGAGGGGAGGGTAGAGAGCACTGGCAGGCAGCCAGAAAATTGAAGCACACGCCTGGGGCTCCCCTATGAAGTGCAGTGGCCCCTCACTCTCTTTCCGCCCATTTCCTCTCAAACAACTTCCCGGGAAATGGACGGTGGGTGGGTTGACAGCAGGATGACGGATGGCCACGGCACACGCAGGCTCCTTGGGCTGGAGGTGCCGGGGGGAGCGCCCTGGGCTCTGGAGGAGCAGGGGTGGGGTGTGGCGAGGAGGGTAGGGTGTCCGGGGGCTCCTCGGGCAGAGGTGGAGCGGAAAAGGGGCCCACAGAATGGGCGGTGCAGCCCTGGGGGTGGGCCATGGTTGCCAGGGCCTGGGTGAGGGTGCTGTGGAGCAGACCTAGGCCCAGGGCACCCAGGATGTGGAGAGCCAGAGGGGTGTGGTGGACCCCAGGACACTGGTGGCCAGCGTGGGCACAGTGGGGAGGGGAACAGAGACCTGGGCCCCTGACAGCCTGCCTGGCTTGCATCCTGCCCCCCCCCACCCCAGCTGGAGGCCTCGGGGCTGGTTCTGCGACCTCAGTCTGTGCCTCGGTTTCCTTATCTGTAAGTGGGCTGTGCCGGCCCTGCCCCCGGGGCTGCCTGAGCAGTGCCGGGTGCAGACGGGCCCCACGGGGCTGCAGCCTCCCCACTTACCCGCTGCCCTGGCTGAAGGGTGTGGGCCAGCCCTGGCTTCCACCTTAAGGTGTGAATAGCCAAGCCCTCCTCCGCCCCCGCGCCCTGGTGACAAATACTAATGTCTAAATCAGCAGCCCGCCCAGCTGGCCCGCACCGCTCATGTTCTTTGCTGAAATGTCACCTGTTCCTATCTAACGATTTGCATAATGCAAAGCTTCTCACTCGTAAAATACAGATTAAGAGGGGAAGGGAGTCATTCTGGAACCAGGGAGCCATTTCAAGGGAAATGGGAGGGAGGCTGGGAGGCCCACACTTAACCCCATCCCTGCCAGCTGGGACTCTGCCTGCACCATCACAGCGCCCCTGGTCCTGCCTCGTCTGGCTCGGGCACCCTGTGGCCGCCGGGGTCTGCCCCTGACCGCCAAGAGAGCCGAGCAGGTGAGGACACTATGCCCTGGGCCGGCCCAAGCTGCCCAAGGCCACCCAGGCTGATGGCCGCGTGCCACCCAGCCCTCCTCATGGCCTGCTGGGGAGGGGGTGTCTTCCATTCTGCCAGGAGCCTGTGGCTTTGGGGGGATGCGTGCACCCACATGTGGAGGAAGGGGCGGGAGGGGGCCGAGGGGCCGGGCCTGGGGCTGCTCAAGCAGAGGCTCTGTGGAAGCGCCATGGCCACCCGGGGCTCTGGTCCTCAGACATTTCAAAGGAGTTCCTGGGGCCTGGGGAGGGGCCAGGCCTGCCTTGTCAGTGGGGGCTCCTCCAACTCCCAAGTCAGCTCGGTCTGTGGTCTCAGCCAATTTGGAGCAAGTGCCCCTGGGCCCTGCTGCCGCCTGGGCGGTGGGCTCGCTGCTTCGCTCAGCCTGAGTGTGGAGGGTGCGGGGGCAGAGCCAGGACCTGGGCCGGGACGTCCCCTTGTCCCTCCAAGAAGAAGAGTGACAGCTGAGGCCTGGCTCAGAGGGTTTCTGAGGAGGGGCCAGCTGGGTTGGGGGTGCTGGCTCAGGCCTCACAGCCAGGAGGGGGCAGCGAGCCCTCACCCCACCTGCCACCTCAACACTTGCTGCCCGCCACACCGTGCAGCCACTTCCCTGAGCGTCCTCCACCAAGGAGGAGGTCAAGGTCAGCCTCCCCGCCTGCCGCCAGCCCCTGCCCTGGGACACCCCCCTATCCAGAACTCCTCTCTGCAGGGGAAGGAGCCCCACACGCTGGCTGACCCGTCCCGGGATGGGGGTGCTGTGAAGCCAAAGACGGGGGGTCAGAGTGAAGGCGGGGCCAGCGGGGGCACAAAGAACAGGGGTCCCCAGGGAGAGAGGGGAAGCGGAAGCCGAAGCTGGCTACTGAGTCTGGACCATGTGTGGACAGGCATGGGGGTGCTTGGCCGAGGGCCATCTCCTGCCTTCGTAGATGCCCCTCCTCTGCAGATACCCCTCCTATGCAGCTACTCTTCCTCTGCAGCTACTTTTTCTCTGTAGGTGCCCCTCTCTGCAGGTGAGCCTCCTTTTCTCTCCCACCCTAGGGACCGAGGGGTCATTTTTCTGCATCTGAAGTCCTTCCCAGCACTGTGGGACTGAGGCTCCCAGCTGCCCCTGGTGCACTCCCCAGGGATGAGCTGATGGGTGTTGGTGCACATGATCTGGCTTCCACTTCTCTGGATGTAGAAAGCTCAGCTCTGCCTTCCCCACCTCATCCTCCCATGGATAACACACAGGGCTTCCGACCCCTGGGGGGTACTCTGGGGCCAAAATATAGCCCTGCCTAGGCCTGCGGACAATCCTATGGTGGTCTCAGCCAGCACAGTGGACACCCAGAACAGTATTCCCACGCCAGGATTTTGGTCAATGTCTGGCCAATGGGTCATTAGGTGAGTCACAGCTCATCTAGTGACTAGGTGCTGACTGGTGGCCGAGAGACCATTTGGGTTCCCTGAAGGGCCTCCAGCCCACAACGCCAGGAGCCCAGGTCCAGGGCTGGGACCCTCACTCACACAGAGGCATCTGCCTGCCCCCTCCTCTCCTGAAACAGATGAGAGTGTGCAGGAACCTCACCTGAGTGGCCGTGGTCCCACCTGATGTGAATACAGCTGTTTCTGAGCAACTGAGCAGTGAGCTGCCAGCTCTCAGAGACCCCAAGGGACAGGACTTCCAGCTGCCCACCCTTGCCTGGGGCCGCACAGTCAGGGAGAAAAGGATGTTCTGAGGGGTCCAACCTGCACCTGGGCAGACACGGGGGCCCAGAGCGCAGCCAAGGATGGCTCCCATGAGGGACCTGGCAAGTGAGGCCTTGAGCAGGGCCTGGCCCCTCACTTGGCCCCTGATTCTGGCCCAGCTAGTGGTGGGGAGGGGCCATGACTGCAGGAGGGTATTGAGCGGCGGTCGGGAGGGGTCTCCATCTGCAGGGAGGCTGGCTGGCTGAGGGGCAGGGGGAGAGACTCTGAGGGGCCCAGGTCCAGCCCCGCTGGCTGCATCTCAGGCTCTGTATGTCCCATCCTGCTCTCTGGCCTTCCCAGGCCACTGACCCCACAGGGTCCCCCTCTTTGTTCCATCATCACCGCCCCCCAGCATCCCATCAGCACAGATGGGCTGGTCCTTCTCCGTCTTCAAAAGCCTTGCCTTGTCCCGCCTGCCGCCCATCCCTCCACCTCCCACTCCTGCCCTCTGACCCCCTCCAGGCCCCTAAGGACCACGGTACTGTCCCTCCCTGGGCACCTGAATCAGTCTGGGGCTGTCTCCTGGGACCCCAGCTCAATTCACCCCAAGTTCAGGGCCTGGGTGTGCTCAGGGCAGGAGAGCTGGGAACGGGCAGAGCTGGGGCAGAGGCTCCGAGGATTTGTGTGGCCTCCCCGCTTGGTCACAGTCTCAAGTGCTCTCCCGCTGGGTGAGAGGGGAGGGGCGGGGCCAGCCCGGAGGGCAGCCGGGAGGAGGTGGCTGGGCCTGGCGGTGCGCTGGACGGCAATTCCTCCTCGCAGCTGCTGATAAAGCCGGCTAATGGCATTTCTCTAATGAGAAAAGCCCGGCTGATTATGACAACTCGCCAGGAGCAGCGGGCTAAGCGGCGACACGCGCGCCACTAGCCGCCAGGAGGGTCCGGCCCCACCCGCCCCAGCCTTGGCTGCTGGAGGTGGGGAGGGGGCGCCCCAAACCCCTCCCGGCCTGAGTGGGCTTGGGTGGGGGAGAGGTGGTGCGGGAGGGGCTGAGGGGAGGAGCGATGGGGCCCCGGAGGCACAGGGGGAGGGGGCCCCCAGCCCCCCTGCCCCAGCGCCCCACTCCACCCCCATCCCGCCCCCCAGCTCCAGCTCCTTACACCCTCGCCCCCAGTCCCCCAGCGCCAGCATCCTCACCCGGTGCCCCCCTCTGCTGCTCTACTTCCTTGTCGTGTGCGTGCGTGCGTGTGCATGTGTGCGTGCGTGTGCGCGTCTACCTACCCAGGGTAGGGTAGGGTGGGGTGGGGTGGGGGCACCGTGGGATGACTGTAACCGCTGCCCGTGCCAGGCCCAGGGGCTTCCCGGGCTTTTCCAGGCTTTTCTAGACAGAAGGAACAGCAGGGTGGCTGGGCTCAGCCTGAGGCAGGGCTGGGGGTGCAGAGTCAGGGGCAGAGAGTGAGGGCAGCCCGGGCCTGCAGGGAGGACAGGCCTACAGTGTGGGGAGCCTGCAGGGCTGTGCTTGGGGTGCGGGGGCAGTGGCGGGGGGCCAGGAGAACTGGCTCTGTCCCTTGGCTTTCCTTGCCTCCCCCAGAAGGTTTCTGGCTGGGAAGACACAGTCCTGAGTCTGGGGCCCTGGCCTTCCTCATCTCTGTCGGGCGGCCCCTCCTCAGCCTGGGGGTGCGGTGGTGTCAGGGCAAGACATGCAGCAACAAGCACGGCCATCCCTCTGCAGCTTTTCCTATGAAACCTTCAAGCTGGAGCAGACTGCCTTCCATCCGTCCATCCGTCCATCCGCCCCCCTGTATTGAGCCTCTACTGGGCACCAGACCCTGTCGAAGAACTGGGCAACCTCGACTTCCAGCAGCTTCACCCACCCGCCCACTCACAGGCGGTCTCCCCGCCAGCTGCCCCCTCCCTCTGCCCTGTCCCTCCCTCCGGCGTCTCACCTGGTTTGCAGCCCCTCACAGTGTCCTGACCCTGGGCTGTTAGACCCAGGGACACGCCTTGCTGTGTTCAGCAACAGCTCCCTGCCCCAACGCTCCCAGACATCCCTTGGTCCAGCTTCTAGAACCTTCTCTCCTGGTTCCCTGCCTCCCTCTGGGCTTCTCTGGGCTCTGCCTGCCCCTGGGCACTTTCCCAGGGCCGGACCCCACCCCACCTGAGCAGGCCAGGCTTTCCTGCAGCTCCGGCCTGTGGGCAGCAGGGATTTGGGGAGACATGAGGTGTTATTTAAAAGGGTGGGGGGTCCGGGGCAGCTCTGTGAGAGGCGTGGGGAGAGGTAAGAAGGCGTAATGGGATTTTCCATGTGGAACGACCGTCTTATCTGGGCCGAGCGTGTCATCCATTACTACTAATTACGCCGGGCACGGCCGTGCCTCGAGCCCCAGCCGCTCGGGCCAGGCGGGCGGCTCTGTCCTCATTGTCCTCTCTGGGGCCGCCCCTCTCAGCCAGGAGGGAAGGGCCCGGGGTCTCCCTATCGTCCCGGAGCAGCAGCCAAATGTCGTGGGTGCCCTCGTGATAGATGAAGCATGGAAATTAGTTCCAGAGTTTAACTGATACCCGCAGAGCACGGCTACATTTGGTTATGGCAGCCCTAATTGATGAGCTCATTAAGTCCATTATTAGAGAAATTGATTTCAAATAGGCACTTAGAGCGGGGGGCAGGAGGCAGGTGGGCGGGGGCAGGAAGGCAGAGGGAGTCGCAAAATACATAATGAGGCAAGTAATTTTATAGGTTTGTTTAATGAAAAGCCTCAACAGTGCACTCGTGGCCGTGTGGATTTTAAGCACTCATTTTATATACTAATAAAGCTCCTGGTGGTGGGACCCATTCCCAGCCAGGCCCACCATCCTCCGCGGCCGCCCCTAATTAATTAATTAACCCCGATGAGGCAATCAATGAGTCAGTCACGCATAATTGACACTCGGCTGCCCCGCTTGAGGAGGGGAGGCCCAGGGGGCTCGGCGTCTGACTTCGGGCAGCTCGGCCCCCAGCCCTGCCCGGCCCAGAGCCCCGGCCCTGGGACAGACGTAGCCCGATGGAGGCTGGGAGGACCCCGAGGTCACCCCGACTCGGTGACTACAGCACGGTCCCTCCAATCCGTGCCCCGAGAGCGGCCCGAGTGGCCTTAACCTGACTTGACTCCGTCCTCCGGGGGTGGGGGACCCTCAGGGTTCTGCCTGGTTCAGGCGGCTCATCCTGGGTTGTCCTCGGGATCCTGACCCCAGTCTTCACCCCTGCCTCTCTCCCAGACCCACATGCACACAAATGGATACAGACACAGGGACACATGCAGACACACAGACATGTGTGGACACACACGGTAGGCAGTACTGACACGGTCACAAAGTTACACGGAATCCCACAGGCAGACCACACACACACGCACACGTGGCTACACAGATACGTACATGTACGGACAGAGAGATTGACGTGGACATACGTAGAATCTCACACTCAGATGCCCATGCAAACACACATGCGTGGACACATGTGCACACACGTGGACGCCCACTGACACACAGGAGCACACTCATGACATTCCTTTCTGACGCACCCTTGGGCCTCTCCTGAGACCCCACGCCACCTGTGGCCATTTCTCTTGTCCCTTCGTCCATCCCCTCCTAGGTTCAAACCACCCAGCTCCGTCCATGGGCCTCTGCCTGCCCTGATCCCATCCCGTCTCACTCCCAGGCCACAGGTGCGGACAACCCTGGTTAGTCCTCCAACTGCCTGGCTCTGGGTCCCAGGCCAGTGTGTCCAGCGGCCTGTCCACATCTCCACCTGCCTGGGTGTCCTGGGCTGAAACCGACTCCGCAGCCCACCCCCAGTGCTGCCCCTCAGTCAGCCGATTGGCCGCCCGGCCCTCCAGGCTGCACTGTGTAGGGGCAGCCCTGGGCCAGCACCTGTCCGCCTCCAAGGCTGCAGGAGCCCGTTCCTCAGCCCTCGGCCTCCCCGAGTCCACCTCCCGTCCTCCGTGGGGAGTAGAGCTGCACATGGCCTGGGCCCGGGGCGTCTCTGACCACAATGTCCGTGCTCAGTCCTCTCCAGCCATACCGACACCTGCTGTGCCCCAGCACCTGCTCAAGGCCTCTGCTCCTGCTGTCCCCCGTGCCTGGGACCACACGCCCCTCACTTCCTCCCCTTGTGTCATGGCAGCCCCTCCTCCACCTGCTTTCCTTTCTTGGGGGCTCACCTTTGCCCAGGGTGGGGTGAGCGTCTCGTGGTGTCTGTGTCCATCCCGCCAGCGTGTAGCCCCCCAAGGAGGGCACATTTGTTGGTTTTTCTTTCCGTCGACTCAGCGGCATTCCCAGAATAGTGCCTGGCACCTGGGGGTCTGTGGGGCTCAGCACGGTCCAGCGAGTGAGCCGGGACATGAGATTATTCAGTCTATACGGAGGGGCCTGCGGTGGGATCTACCCGCCAGGGTCTACAATGTGGGTCAGGAAATACTGCCCATGAGAGACAGCAACAAGTTAATGTTTGTTATGTCAGTAAGATCATTAAAACAGAGACTTCCCTGGTGGCGCAATGGTTAAGAATCCGTCTGCTGATGAGAGGACACGGGTTCAAGCCTTGGTCCAGGAAGATCCCTCATGCCGCAGAGCAGCTAAGCCCGTGCGCCACAACTACTGAGCCCGCGAGCCACAACTACTGAGCCCGTGAGCCACAACTACTGAAGCCTGCATGCCTAGAGCCCATGCTCTGCAACAAGAGAAGCCACCGCAATGAGAAGCTCGCGCACCACAATGAAGAGTAGCCCCCGCTCGCGGCAACTAGAGAAAGCCCACACGCAGCAACGAAGACCCAACGCAGACAAAAATAAAAATAAATTAAAAAAAAATTTTTTTAAAAAGATCATTAATATAGCTCCAAGCTGGTTTGGGAGCTGTTTTAGGAGGAGGGGCAGGGAGATGGAAGTGGGAATTCTCAGCATGGGAACAGGACACTGATGTGTGATGTTGAAAACGTATAATTGAAGAAAAAACAGATCAGGCATGGTTTCAACAGAGGGACTGTGGCTGGGAGAAGTGGCTCCACGCGGGTTGGAAGACTTGAAGCCCGAGGTGGTAGGAAGCCACCCATCCTGCGTCCCGAGAGCAAGGCAAGGGGGATGGGCTGGGCGGGGGCCTGTCCTGCCGGGGGGCTCTGCCCGCCCTGCCTGTGAGCCTCAGCAGGGCGACTCGGCGGCCAAACCCACGTGGAGCCACGGCTGCCTGGAGCTGACAGCGAGCGGCGCATGCCTGGCGCTGGCCCCTGCGTCCCCCATCCCCGCGTTTGACTTCCACATCACAAAACCTCATGTCACTGCCCAGTGGTAGGAACATCCCCCGCGCGTCCTAGTGGGGGGCCCGCCCCACTCCAGGCAGGATTAAAACCATGCAAATACTATTGTGATAAAACAAGTAAGCCAGTTAAAGAAGGCAGGATTGCTCATGCGGGTGCTGGCTGTATGGTGGGTCACTCTCAGGTCTGCAGGCCGTCGCTGAACCTCTGACTGCTGGTGGCCTCTGCAGGGACGTCGGGGCCCAACTGCAGGTGGCAGCTCCTCCCACACCCCGGCTGTCTGAGCCCGGCGTGGGAGGTGGCGGTTGGGGGATTGGGCATCTTCAGGCCCTCAGAGCCCTTGGGGAAGAGCCCTTCTTGGCCCCTCTGCCCACCCCCACCCAGACCAGCGGATACGGAGCCACCGGAGCGGTCCTGCCCCTCCGGCTGCCGGCCTTCCAGGAGGGACGCTGAGAGCTGGGGGCCCCAGATTGAGTGACCGTCCTCACCTCAGGCCTCCTGGCTTCGACAGTCTGATTGGAGAAAGACCATTAAACCTCCTCCTTTGTAAAACACACCCTCTGAGCTTCCCTTGGTTTTGTGGGTCCTCAGAGCCCGTTCATATCAGTTTGTGGGGTGCAAACATAGCCTGTAATTCCAGCGCTGGTCTGAGGCAGGGACAAGAATGACCAAAGGGGTGAAGGCTGCCCGGGGCCTCAGAGCCAGCCACTCGCAGGTGGCAGGCCTCCCCCTGAGTCCTCCATTCCTGGGACCAGCGTGGAGACGAGACAGATGACAGAAAAGCGATTTAAAATTTGACCTGTTCTATTTCCAATTAGAGCACAGACACTAGTTAATACGCGGGGCTGGGAATCTCAGGCAGAGATAATGTGCAGATAGGTCCATAAAACTCCGCCAGGAACAAATACTTTTGCACAAATTTGCAAACAGCAAACAGCAAAAACTGCAAACAGCAGTTTTTGTAAATAACCATAATCTTTCTACCAGCCATGCTGCCGATTATGCATTTTTTCTTTCATGATACTTTAATGATGACCTAATTTACCTATTGTTGCCGGGCCTTAGGTGCAGCCAACGTGATTGTCCAATATAGTCCAAAATCCATCCCTATGGCGTTAATTCATATCGACCAAGTGTTTACAAATTGAGCTTTTTCCCCTGTTATGCCTGACGGTGAACTCGCTAACAAGCGTGCCCGCGCATGTCCAGCTGACTCGGCACCAGGCCTGCCCACCCTGAGCCCCCTTGTCGGGGCTGTGTGGGATGGGGTGCCAGGCCAGGGAACTGCGGGGTGGTCTAGGGAGGGATGGAGAGGAGGATCCTGCTCTAGGGAGACAGCAAGGCCAGGCCGGGCCAACCGAACAGGCGTCTGATGGGTGGGGTTGCGGGGAGAAGGAGGGGGAGGGAAAAAGGGGGAGGGAGACCACCATCACCATCCAGAGGGCTCAGTCTGCCCTTCTGTAAGATGGGCCCTCCCCACCCCCCAGGCCCCCTGCTCCAGGGTCTTGGTGAGGATGAAAAGGCGTCGTCCCAGGGAGGTCACCCTCCCCACAGAACTGCCCTTGTGCAAGGTAACCTTGTTTATTTATCTATTTACTCCCTTGATCCTGGTGCCCTTCTGCAACATCTTAGCACACACGTGGCTGGGTGGGGTCTGCTTTTTCCACAGGCCAGCCCAGGGCTGGCCCAAGGCCAGCAGTAGGTCAGCACTTGTTGAGTGCCTGGATGGCTTCCGTCTTACTATTTTGTCACCATTGACACCCTGTACCCAGGGAGGTGCTTGGAAACCACTCATAACCAGTGCCCTCGAGTTTCTCTTCCCATCTGATTTACACAAGCTCACCAAGTGGATGGAGGGGAGGGAGTGCTCGTGGGCGGACCATCCCCAGAACTGCTGCACAGCCTGCGCTGAGGACACAGACTTGTTATTATTCAGCCAACCAGCACTGGGGATCGTGGAGTCTGTGGATGGACGATCGAATGGGTGGGAAGGGAGGTGATGCCGGCCAGCTGGCTGGGTGGGTTGCTGGGTGAGGTGTTGGTAGATAGGCAGTTGGAGGGTGGTCTTCAGAATAGATAGTTGGGTGTGTGTTCGGGTGCATGGTTGGCCTGATGGGCTGGTGGTTGGATAAATGGATGATTAATGGGTGAGTGGATGGATGGTTAATTAGCAGATGGGTGGGGTTGGGATTTGGTGGATGGGCAGATAAATAGATGGACTGTGAGGAGTGGATGGATGGATGGCTAGATGGGTGGGTGGGTGGATGGGTGGATAGATGGGTGGGTGGGTGGGTGGATGGTTGGGTGGATGGATGGAGAGATGGGTGGGTGGGTGGATGGATGGAGAGATGGGTGGGTGGATGGGTAGATGGGTGGGTGAACAGATGGGCATGAAGAAGGCGGGTGGATATTTGGGTGGGTGGTGGACAGGTAGATGGACACATGTGTTGGTGGGTGGGTTTGTGATTCAGTGGGCAGGTGGGTGAATTGGTGGATTGTGGATGGGTGGGTGGGCGGTCTGATAAGTAAATTAGTACATGGGTTGGTGGATGAGTGAGTGGGGACAGATCAGTGGTTGGATGGGGGCTGGTTAGAGGTAGGTAAGCAAAGGGAAGGAGCCGTGGAGGGGCCGGGCACGTGGGCTAGTTGATGGGTGGATGCTGGGTGGGTGGCTGGGTGAGTTAGTGGATGGTGGTTTAGCATATGGATGGGTGGGCAGGGGCCTAGCGGGAGCTGGGTGGGAACTCAGCGGTGCTTATTCACTGGAGCTTCTCCTGGCTGCGTTAGTGGGCCTTTCTTCCGCATCTTCACCGCAGGACACAGGCCACTGGGACTGCGAGGTGTGTTGCACTCACCTGCTCCACCCACAGGAAACAAAACAAACCCAAGCAAAGAGTTGCCGGGGTGCTCAGACAGACTGAAGGGGCACTTAGAGGAGGGAGACCCCAGTCAGACTGGGGTGAGAGGGAGTGGGGTGCTGGCAGCGGGGGTGGGGGAGAACATGGGGATCACAGGGCTGGGGCCAGGGGCAGGGGGCCAGGTGGGTCTGGGGCTCAGGACTGGGCCGGGGAGAGACCTGGCAGGAACAGCTGAGCGGTGGGGCCTGCCCAGGTGGAGGGAGGGTCGGACAGGGCTGGGAGAGGGCGGGGTGGGCTCCCTGGAGGAGGAGGTGCTGGGAATCTATGTCGATGGAAGTTGGGGGTCTGTGAGCTGTGGGGGCAGGGAGCATGTGCATCGTGCCCTGTGTCCCTCCCTGAGGGATGGGGCAGGGAGGACAAGGGATCCAAAAAGAGGAGTGACAACCTCACCCGAGTCGAGGAGTGGGGCGCCCCTGGGACACAGTGCTGGCCTCCCTTGTGGAACAGCCGTCCAGTTCCCGCCCAGGCCATCCTGTCCACACTGCGGCATCCCGGACCAGCGGGGTCCTCACCATGCCCTGGCCTCGGCCTCAGCGGGAGAGTTGGGGGCTCCTTTCCCAGGCGTGGGGACCGGGCAGGTGAAAGTTCTGTTGCCAAACCCAACCCAGGGAGCTGCGCTTGGGGTGAGCATCAATGACACCCTTTCAAACGGTTCCTTGTAAACTCTTCACATCGGCAGCAGTGTTGATGGCACTCCTGATTTCACGGCCGCTCGTCTGCATCTCCGGGGCCACCGATGCCCCCTTCCCTCTCCCGGCCCCTCACCCCGCAGAGCCTCCCGCAGGCCCCCTCCTGAGCCCCCTGCCTCCCTAACCACTTCCTGCCACTAAAAAGCCAGGTTTTTCTACTATTTGTGCTGCCTTTAATCCATAGGAAGTCAATTTTCCACTCATATATTAGTTTATTTTATATTTTCGAATTGATTCGACTATACATTGATTTCCTGTTGTGGGTATTGTGTCCTGAGCAAGGATTACGCATCAGGAGAAGTGGAGACCAGTGGTTCACGGAGGTTGCTCTGAGCCCGAGAGCTCTTATCTTGAAAAGGGAGAGTCCAATTTTATTGAAACAGCTAAAATCCCACTTAATTGAATTTTTTTCCTTTAAGATGTACAAGCTTAGAGACTTTTGCTTTCCAATTCAACTCAGGCTCCGTGGCGTTTAAATTTCCAAACCCATAAAGACCTTTATGAAAAAGACCCAGCAAATATTGTATTTCTGAGCTGAGCCACCCCGGGTGGAGTGCGCGGCATCAATATTCTATAGAGCATCTTCTGATCCTCTGCCTTCCATGCTGTTTAAGGCTCATGCGGAAAAGACTTCTCCGGTGTGCCCCAGATGTCGTGGGCTCCAGGGCGGGGAGGGCCCTCCAAGGAGCTGAGGCCTGGGCTGGACCCGCCTCCCCTGTTCTCGAGCTGACCCTCACAGGCCAGCGTCTCTCTCTCCCACCCCCAGACTGAGCCAGTGAGGGGGCCCCAACACCTACCTCCCTATGTCTGAGGACCCTGTGTACCCCGGCTGCTGGCTCCACTCCACTCAGGGCCTTCCTGCGCTGCGAGGGGCGCCAACCCCACCTGCACCCTGTGCCCATCGGCCCTGCCCCCTCGAGCTCGGGCCCTGGCATCTGGCCCCCAGCCCGGCTCCCATGGTCCTCCCACCTCACGGGGAGCAGGGAGGAAGCAGGGCGAGGCGGGCGGCCACCCTCTGCCTGGTGCTCTGCAGACCGAGCGGTTGGAGGGCGGCCTCTGTCCTCCAGCCCAGCCACAGAGGCAGGTCACACCCAGGTCAGGGGTTGGGCAAGCGTGTCTGAGGGTCCTGGGTGCCAGGAGGGACCCTCCCTCACCTGCCGTCCTCCCATCCTGCCTTGGGCCAGGGCTCCTCGGGCAAAAGCCACAGGTGGGTGCTGCAGGTGGGTGCTGGGTGAGTCTGGGGGGACCCTCTCTCCTGAGGAGGTCACACCCTCATCCCTGCCCTCCAAGACTGGCCACGCTGGCCCAGCCAGCCCAGTAGCTACATGCGCGTGCTGCTCACACATGGCTCCTATGTCTGAGCACACGTCCCTGCACGCTTCCTCACACAGGGCTCGGCCTTCCCGCCAGAGGCCTTTGTCCTGCTCTAACTACATGGTCTCTTCTTCAAGGCCTGGCCCCACCGTCCACAGCCCGTCCCCCCTCCCGCCAGTTGCCTTCCCACCTGGGGGCTGAGCACCTGGGGGCCAGGCAGGGCCAGGTAGGGTGGGCCCTGGGAGCCCAGGGAAGCTCCCACCAGCCTCGGAGTTTCCAGAAGCCACACAGGTGTGCCCCTTGGGGACCCCTCCATGGACTCCAGCAGCCCCCAGACTCCCGTGGGGCCCCGGAGCCTATGGCCATGGGGGTGGGCCGGGGCCTGGGCTTGCCTCCCCTCTGGCTCCCCACCCCAGCCTCAGTTTCCCCATTCGCACAGGGGGTTGGGGCTCCACTCCCCCTACCAGGCTGGCAGCTGAAGGCCTGGCAGGGCAGAGAGACGCTGGGCTTCCCGCACTGGGCCCCCTGGGGGCCGTGCCTCTGGGGACGCCTGCCCCCGCCACGGCCTGGGCTGTCCTCCTGCTGGTCTGACTGTCCTGCCCAGCTGGTGAGGCCAGCGGGGCACGGTGGCTGGAACAGCCGGGTGCCCCGTGGCACCTGCCCGACTGTTATCTGCTGCCTTTTCACGCACAGCCTCCCACACGACGGTTTAATGGCTCAGGAGCGGGGCTGCTCTGCGTTTCCTCCCGAGAAACGGCTAACGGCGGTCCGGAAGGGAAACAGAGCGGCCCTCGTGCAGCCGCCTACCCGCTCCTGAGCGCACTGGCGCTGCCCCTAATTATTTCCTCAGCTCACTGGAGCTTCCGGAGAGTTCTCTGACCGGCGGCTCCCTGAGGGCTCGGGAGGGCAGGGAGCAGGCAGTGCCCGGGGGGAGCCAATGCCACATGTCGAACCCACCAAGCAGGGGCTCAGCTTTGCACATGGTGGTGGCCCAACTGCAGGTGGGTCGAGTGCCATTTGCAACAAAAGGGCTTCACGTCCCCGGGTCCAGGCCGAGTGGGGGTCGAGCATGACGCGCAGCCCCTGCCCACCTGCCCGAGACAACACCCCCTGGACCTGGGGGCCAGCAGGAGAGCCAGCCACCCAGTGGGGACCAGGGTGCTTGGTGGTGTGGACGGGGCAGGACACTGGGGAGAGTCTGGATTGGTTCTGAGAGGCGTGTTTCCGCATGGGTTCCATTCACTCCTTCCTTCCTCCTTCAGCAGACGTTTCCTGGATGGCATCTGGGGTTCTGCCCGAGGTGTCCCCAGTCTTGGAGGGGACAGACATGAAGGTCGCACAGGCAGAGTGACCGCCTCCAGGGCTGGCAGAGCCCGGAGCAGGGCTGGTCAGCTCAGGGTTGCTGCTGTGTGGGCAGGCTTCCTGGGAGGCGCACTGGGCCCTGGATGGAACCCCTCGTGCCCCACTGTCCTCACTGACCCTCCCTTTCCTTCCCCGGCCAACGCCCCATCCGCCTCTTCTCCATCTCCCCCAGGTCATTTCTGCCCCAAACTCACGCCTGTCAGGACTTCCAGCACCACCTCTGCTGTATGGGATGGGCCTCCCTGTCTATCGCCCCCCCACCCCCAGGCTGGGGTTCTGCAGGGGTGTGGGCAGATGGCCCACCTGCACATTGGCCCTTGAGTTCTGTGGGGGCCTGTCCATGGCCCGTGCGTCCTCAGGAGGGTCCCGATGAAGGCCCCACACCGGGAGGTGCTTGTGACCATGGCGATGGGCATCTGAGGACCACGGCCCCTCTGGCCTTGGCAGCCACCCTGGGGAGCGTCCACTGGCTCCTGACATGCGGGAAGATCAGCTGGGAGCCTGCAGCTCCCCCTCCGTAGCCCGCCAACCCGGGGCCTCCCCTGACTGTGTGACTCGGGCTGTGTGCATCCCCGGGCAGCATCCGGAGAGCAGGGCTTCTGCTTCTCTCTGGCCTGTTTTCTCACCAGGTTGGTGCCTTCCTCTGGGCGGCAGCAGGCGAAGGGGCCGGCAGTGCTGGGCAGGGCGGGGGCTGGGGAGCGGGCGCTGCAGCGTGTGGGTCTGCAGGGGCCGAGCCCCCGCCTGCTCCCGCCTCCTCTGCTGGCCGGGCCAGGCCTCTCCCTGCACGTGTCTGAACACACGGAGGGCCGGCCCGGCCGGGCGGTCACAGCATATTTTAATAGTGGAATGTAATTCCGGGGCAGTAGAAAAATGAAAGTGAGAAGTCTATGAATTATTACAAACGCACTCAATCTCCACGGCCGTGCGGCGGGCCCTGGGCTGGAAAGCCTTTTTCTCTCGTGTTTAAGTTAGCGTGGAAGATGGAATAGTCACAGAGACACACTGGCCACTCGAACCTGTTATTGCTGCTGTGAGCCCCATAAATACCTTTCTGATTTATGGCCTCACTCTGTTTTATAAACGGGGAACCAGAAACGCCTTCAAGAGCAACTTCTCGACACCAGCGGTGTCTCTGCACGTCCACACCTGCTGGGGTAGGTGCCCACCTGGAGCCGGGGGCGGAGCTCAGTGCAGCTGCGAGCAGGTGACTGGCGGGGCCAGTATGCCTGGGGCAAAACCAGGGCGAACTGTGCACCCGACAGTTCACGAAGCACTTTCCATTTGTTTCGGGAAGGAGGCGGGTGTGCAGACACGTCTGGGGTCATCTCAGCCTAGATGCTGTAGACAGGCTTGTGTCTGAGAGGGAAGCTAGTGTCTTTGGTCTCCAGACCCCAGGCCACATCTCAGCTCCCCAACACCGCCGAGCGACCAGCAGACCCCCCAGGCACTGCGGAGCCTCTCCTGGAAGGTGGGCACAGTGACTCCGCACCCGGGGCCACTAGTGGATGAGCAAGTCGATTCGATTTGCCTGTGGTGTCCAGGCTGGTGCCTGGCACAGAGAGAGCTCAGGAAATGCCAGCCCCGACTCTGGGTATTACAGTGACCCAGCATGACAGGGAACCCAAGTCTCACAGAGGCCAGGTCACTTGTCCCCGGTCATGCAGGGCTGGCACCACACCAGAGCCGGGAGCCACAGGGCTGTGTCCCTTCCCAGCAGGTGGTGTGCACAGTGGTCCTTCCCGCACCTCCCCGCCACCCCAAGCCGACCGCTGGGGGGCCACCTGGAGTGTCAGCCCCAGTGGTGATGTCACAGGGTCTCTGGAGCACCCAGAGCCACCCCAGCCCCAGAGCTGTTCTTCGTGACATCACAGACTTGCAGGAAAACTTGTTTGAGGTTAAAGAAAAAAAGGCTTTGGACTTGCTCTGTGAAGTTTAGAATCATCTAGAGAGTATGAGCTTCTTGATGAGAAGCACGATTTTGTGTTATGAACCAGAAAGTCACGGGCTATCAGTCCGGGGAGTGGGGCTGAGGCAGCTCATAACGTCCCCGACCACAGACGCTGCCGTTTCCAGAAGACGAGTAAGCAGACCTCGCACCCTTTGCTTCATGCGGGGCTGCTCCCTGAGGTCCCCCGAGCACTGCACCCCCTGAGTCTGCAAAGGAGTGCAGGGAAGAGAGCCCTGGGGCCGGATGTGGTTGTTCAGGAGACAACTGTATCCAAAATGCAGGTCGACCTTGTCCTGGGCTGTGGCAAGCCCTCTGTCTGCTGCCTGGAGGGGCCACTCTGGGCTTGAGGCCCCGCTGGCCCGTCACATGCCCTCGACAGGGCCAGCCCTGCAGACATTTATTGACCTGGAGGTAAGACTGTAGCCTGCAGGTCAAACAGAATTCTTACACAACCACAAACAGACCCGTCTGCGGGGCCCAGATGACGAGCAGGAGAGCAGCTGCCTGTGGTTGGGAGCAGGCCTGGAGCGGGACCCCTGTTGGCTGATAACCCTGCGTGGTGAGGCCACAGCCACTGGCCACGCTGATGGCAGTGGGCCCCGGGCAGCCAGGGAGGGCTTCTGGGAGCCCCGTGTCCCCCTCTCCGGCCCGTCAGGCCACATGGCCCCAGGGAAGGCACAACGAAGCAGGGCCCGTGTGCACCCCCTGCCCCCCACCCAGGTCGTCACCCTCTCCACCCACTTCCCACCATCCAAGCGAGAAGGAATCGTATTCTAGGACAGCTGGGGTCGGATTGGGCAGCCACTTGGGGGCTGCGGTGCTGCCAGCTTCCTGTGCGGGACAGCGTGGGCTGTGCTGGGGGACCCAGGCTACCTTCAGACTTTTTTTTCCCGCCACCCCTTGGGTAGGTCATCAGTCCTCATCTCAGCTCCTCGTGGGGCAGGGGGAGGCAGGGAGAAGAATGACCCTGTTCAATGTAGGAGTGGGGCTGCGCTGGAACCGACTGAGCTGGGCCCTGCCAGCGGGCAATGTCTGGACAGTGTCAGAGGAGCAGTGGTTTGGAGACTGACCCCTCTGCTGTTATGGGCAGACTCTGGCTGGGCGTCACCAGGGGAGGGAGGGCTGCCATGCCAGCACTGCTCTGGCTAGGGGCCACGGCAAGGGAAAGGAGAGGCCCGTGGAGTCAGCTGCTGCCAGGCCACCAGGGCTGCGGTTTGGCCTTCAAGGATAAGGATGTCCTGGGGCAGCTGGAGGAGAGTGGGCAGACGTGACTGGGCTACAAGCTGTGATGCAAGAACAGAGGGGTTGGGACTGCTCATTCTGGGGAAGAGTTCACTTACGAAGAAGTGAGAGCTCCCCACAGCTGTCCATTCACCCACCCACACATCTACTCATCCATCCACCCATCCATACATCCATCCACTCATCCATCCATCCATCTATCAATCCATCCACCCACACATCTACTCATCCATCCATCCATCCATCCATCCATCCACTCATCCATCCAT